>NC_082704.1:53261126-53307058 GCF_949987515.2 Delphinus delphis | reverse complement strand
AAAAATCACCATATCAATGTTTACTGAAAGGTTTTCCTATAAGATGAGGAACAAGACAAGCATGCCCACTTGTGCCACTTCTACTCAATATAGTAGTGGAAGTCCTTGCCAGGGAAATCTCTCTCTCTCTCTCTCTCTTTCACACACACACACACACACACACACACACACACACACACACACACACACACAGGCATCCACATAGGAAATGAAAAAGAAATATTTCCCAGCAAGAACTTCCCAAAGCATATTCTTCCTTTAGAATATGCCCATCTCTGATACATGCTGGAGTATACACAAGGACAGCTAAGATAATTAGATATTGAATGTTTGATTGACTCAATGTGAATCAAACCATTTCTTGAACAGAGGAAAGATTAGGATAAGTGAAACCTGAATTCCTTCCATTCTATGGTGCCAAGGGATTGTTCCTTTCTAAAAAAAAAATAAGCAATTTTTAAGGATATTCATATCCTATTACCCTGATTGTCCATACAGTATTGTGACAGAATGTCCAAAATAATCTTTAAAGGTTAAGAAGATTTGCAAGTGAATCATTTATTTGAATTACACAGACAAAAAGAGAGTAATGTCACCCTGGGCCAATTGTCTTCAAAGAAATACAGCCTAAATTGTGGGAGGGACCTAAAATTAATCTTAACTGGTGTTGGAAAATGATGCCTGGAAGCTAGAATCATAACAAGAAAAGTATGTTCATCTTACCATCAAAATTTTAAGCTTCTACTCACTGTAAACCTCTATGTGCTTGTGTTAGTACTTAAATTCCACCATTGTATGAGGTTGAAAAGACATGTAAACAGCTTTCATTATTGCAGATTCAACAGTCATCATCTTTGCCTAAACAGTCAAAGGGTACAAACTTCCAGTTAGAAGATAAATGAGTTCTGAGGATCTAATATACATCATGGTGACTATAGTTAACAATACTGTATTGTATACTTGAAAATTGCTAAGAGGGTAGATCTTAAATATTCTCACCACACACACACAAAATGGTAACTATGTAAGATGATGGATACTTTAACCTTATTGTGGTAATCCTTTCACAATATATATGTATATCAAATAATCACATTGTACATCTAAAACTTAATGTAGTATGTCAATTATATCTCAGTAAAGCTGAAAAAAAATAAAAGATGGAAATATGTTTATTTTCTTGATGGGAATGACATACTGTAAACAATGTTGTGGAAGTCTCAGCCTTGAGATTCTTCAAGAAATATCTCTGATGTGTAAAAAGTACTCCATGGAGAAGCTTCAGAATATAATCAAATTTGAAAAGTATTTTGAATCATGCCTGCAATTTCATGCCAAATGGCATAATTGTGATGCTAATAAAAATTAAAGAGGCTTGTATCTTGAAGTTTATGTTTGTGCATATAACAATTAGCACTAGCCCTGCCATTGAACCATGCATAGTCACATCCATGGTTACATTCCAGACATAAATAGTAATCATGACACCTCACTTTAATGGAGGTTAGGGAGCAATAATAGTGAAATATTTAGGATTGGTGGGCAAATTTTAAGTTTACTTTAATTCTATTTATTTCTTTTAGAAATAAATTTAGCCTAAATTTCTACTGGATTTTTGCACACCCACTAGGAGAAAAAAATATATTCTCACACTCATCCCCCTTTTAGATTAGATACACAGCATCCTGAAGAAATGAATGTTAGTAGATCTGAGGAGCACTTCCATGCTGTAAACCATGCGGAACAAACTCTTCATAAAATGGAGAACTACCTGAAAGAGAAACAATTGTGTGATGTGCTACTCATTGCTGGACACCTCAGAATCCCAGCCCATCGGTAAGTATCCTTAAGCAGACAGATCATTTAATGACTATAGCTAGCATGAATGAGAAAGAATCAGTCCATTGATTACGAATTGGAGCATTGAGGAAAATAGATTTTTATGTTTTTATATTGAAAAAGCACTAGCCTATATGATCTGTTTCCCTGTGTGATATTTAGAAGAGCCAAACTTTAGAGAAATTGATGAAGAGAAACAGCACAAATTGTCTAAACAGAATCAACTTACTTAATTTACCTTTCTAATTTCACTACACTTTACTGAACTATGAAAGATTTATGCAGAAAACGTACTCATCAGTGTTAAAAACTTACCGACTATATTTCATGTTTTTCAGTGAGATTATGGACTGATTTAATTTCCTATGAAACATTCCTAATTCCAGGTTGGTTCTCAGTGCAGTGTCTGATTATTTTGCTGCAATGTTTACTAATGATGTGCTTGAAGCCAAACAAGAAGAGGTCAGGATGGAAGGAGTCGATCCTAATGCACTTGATTCCTTGGTGCAGTATGCTTACACCGGTAAGTGCTTGGCATGTATTAACTCATTCAATCCTCACAGTAACTCTATATTATATAACCCACATTATTATTATTATGACTCTGCAAGTGAGAAAATTGAAGGATAAACCAGTTAAGTAAATTTCCTAAAGTAGTAAGTGGCAGAATCAGTATTTAAATACAGTAATATAAAAGAGCAAGAGGTAAATAATATACTATAAAATTTTTGACCATGAGAAAATAGAGCTATTTTAACACAAAGCTACAAGAGCATGTCTCTCTTTCTCTCTTGAGAGGTGTGGGTACATTCTTGTTTGTAAAAATGAGAGTGGAAGTGGGATATTCTAATTCTATAGATTTAGTCTCTTTTTTTGAAATAATAAAGTCATATTTAATCAAACTATCTAACAAAGGTAACAGGATGAGTTTGGGGGCCAAGAAATATTTATTTATTTATTCATTCATTCCAACTTTATTAAGGAATAATTGACAAATATAATTGTAGATATTTAAAGTATACAACTTGATGAATATATATATATATCATGTATATACACATATATGTGTGTGTATATATATGTATATATACACACACAGATATATATATATATGTATATATATATGAATGATTACCAAGATCAAGGTAATTAATTCACACATCATCTCATATAGATAACTCTTTTTTTTGGTGATACTGTTTAAGATACACTCTCAGCAACTTTCAAGTATGCAGTATTATTATTATCAAGTATGCATATTATTAACTAGAGTCACCATGCTGTACTTCTTATCCTGAGAACTTCTTATAACTGAAAGTTTTCACCCTTCGATCTACATTTCTCCATCTTCCCTTTTCCGCCCCTATTCCACATACAAGTGATCCCATACAGTATTTGTCTTTCTCTGTCTACCTTAGTTCAGTTAGCATAATGCCCTCCAGGTTCACCCATGTTGTTACAAATGGCAATATTTCCATCTTTCTCATAGTTGAATAGTATTCCATTGTGTGTGTGTATATCACATTTTATTTATCCATTCATGTGTCAAAGAACATTTAAATTGTTTCCATATCATGTGAATAATGCTGCAATAAACAAGGGAGAGGAGCTATCTCTTTCAGATCTTGTTTTCATTTCCTTTGGAGTGGGATTGCTGGATCACATGGTAGTTCTATATTTTTTTTATTTTTTAGGAGCCTTCATACTGCTTTTCTTAATGGCTGAACGAATTTACATTTTCACCAAAAGTGCACAAAAGTTCCCTTTTCTCCAAAGCCTCACTAACATTGACTATCTCTTCTCTTTTTTATAATAGCCATCCTAACAAGTATGAGATATCTCATTGTGGTTTTTATATGCATTTCCCTGATGAGTAGTGCTGCTGAGCACCATTTAACATACCTATTCATCATTTGTATGTCTTCTTTGGAAAAAAAAATTCTATCCACGTTTTTTGCCCATTTTTAATTGGATTATTTGCTTTTGTGCTATTGAGTTGTATGAGTCCTTTATACATTTTGGATATTAAACCCTTAACATGTATAAGGTTTGCAGATATTTTCTCTCATTCTGTAGGTTTCCATCTCTATTTTTTGCTTCCTTTACTGTGGAGAAGATCTTTAGTTTGATGTAGTCCCACTTGTTTATTTTAGCTTTTGTTCACTGTGCTTTTGGTGTCTTACCCATGAACTTATTGCCAAGACCCAAGGAGCTTTTATGCTATGTTTTCTTCTATGAGTTTTATTGTTTCATTCATTGAGAAATAAATGTTATTCTTAATAACCAGGGCAAGTTTCAATGTTTACAGCAGATGAATCTGAGAATAGTTCATATTTCTCTGAGTTTCATAAAATATAGGCAGGGCTCTCCCTTCAAAATCCAGGATAAGAAACAACACAAGAAAGTTTGCCAATGGGCTGGATCCCTTTACAACACATTTTAGAGGTCGAAGCGAATACATAGCAGCTTACAGTTTTTATTATTCATTTTTATGGTTATGCAATCAGATAGAATTCATATTAAGGTATTTTATAAAACAAAATTATAAAATAATACTTTATAGTTTATATAATCCATATGAAATATCATTCTTTATAATTTCCCTATAGCTTGGCTAAAACAGAAATATAGGAATATATCTTATCAAAATAACTTACAACATTTGCACTAATTCATCAATAATTCTTGCTTCAAAAATAATACAGATATATCAATATAAAGGAAACAGCTTAAATTGCTCTGATCTTGGTTTTTAAAAATCTTTACAGATATTTTTAAACAGAATCTGTTTTTTATACCTAAGAAAATAATCATATAAACAATTCTTTAGCTGAGGACTCTTGGCAACATTTTCTTTCTTTTAAGACGGTGCTGGGCATTAATTCCAGATGTAATATTTGGGCAAAGTCATCCTTATCAGCTAATAAATACAGATGCAAAAATATGGACATATAAGCTTAATGTTATTTACCCAGACATTTTTCCACACAAATGACAGGTACCTGTATTGCCCATTGTACAATCCTTATACAATATGACATAATGCTTCTTGAGTCATAATGTAGACAGTTTTTAGTATTAGATTTAGATGCAGGTCTAAGATGATAAAGAAACAAGAAATTGCTTTTTGTTGCAATGGTGGTACTCACTGTTCATTTGCTCCAGTTGTTTTTGATAATCTAGTATGGCTCCCTTCAGCCATCTTATTAGTGTTTGTACATACTCACTTGCATATATTCACCTCAAAAGGTATTCCCTGAATAGTTACTGTACACTAGAAAAAGTAGCCCTATTAATTAAAGAAATTGAAAATTTTAGCTATCTATCATATTTGTGTCTTACTTTATGGAATATATAATTCTTTACTTTTTCAAACCATTTAGGTGTCCTGCAATTGAAAGAAGATACTATTGAAAATTTGCTGGCTGCAGCTTGTCTTCTGCAGCTGACTCAAGTCATTGAAGTCTGCTCCAATTTTCTTATAAAACAACTCCACCCTTCAAACTGCTTAGGGATTCGATCGTTTGGAGATGCCCAGGGCTGTACCGAGCTCCTGAGTGTGGCACATAAATACACAATGGTAAAATCAATTGCTTCATGTTAACTTATAGTGATAATATATTAACACAGTGTCTAAACTAATTATATGTTTACAGATATGTGTTTGTGTGTGTGTGTTTGTGTGTGTAGAACCATTCCAAGGTAAAGATTATAATGTTGGGATAAAATTAAAAAGCAATATGAATTTACATAATTTTCAAATGACTTGCACAAAATAGATATTAGATACAAATATTTGTCTGGTTGAGCTGTACACAAGCAAATTTCACATTTTTCAAACTAAAATGATTTAATTAAATCTCAGAGCTTGGAGAAATGAAAATATTGCCAACAATTAAACTGGACAAATGCATATTTCAAGTAGAATCCACAGTAACAAGAAAACATAATTTCCCTGATGTTTTTATACTATTAGAACTTTACTTCATAAAGTTGTACAAGTTATTATTTCTAATGAAATTTATCGGGTTGGCCTAAAGGTTTGTTCGGGTTTTTCATACGATGTTATGGAAAAACCCGAACGAACTTTTTGGCTAACCCAATAGGCATCATTCAATAAGTAAAAAAGTAATATTATTGGATCACTATTAACTGGAAGAACTTAAGAACTATCAAAATTAGTAAATCAGACAATTCTATTGAATTGAATTTTTATTTCTTAATGAAAACATGTTATTTCGGTGAAAACAACTCAATTCTTTAATTAACTTAAAATTCCTCTCAATTCTGTTAGTAATTATAATAAATTAACTGAACATATTTGATGTGTTAATTCTTTAAAAGTTGCATGGGATAAGACTATCTTTATTCAGTCAAGTGAGAGTGACATGAAATATAGATTGTAGGGAGGCAAGTAAAAGTAGACAGAGGATATTAAATAAATCCTTACCATTCATGCTAATAATTCCTTTATACAAAGAAGAAAATGAACTTTTTAACCTCTGAAGCAGGGAACAACACAAGAGATGGATCTTTCTGAGAAACCAAATTAAAAGATAAAATTTCAAGCTAAGAAAATAGCTACCTTTATTTAAGATTCAAAAATAAAGGCAAGTACATAAAAATGAACAATAGAGAATCACAACTAAAAACAATAAAATTAACAGTACATTTTAGAATTGAGATGCATATAATTAAAAAAATATTTCTAGAGTTTCATACAGACCTTAAAATTTTCAAACTTATAATATTTGAATTCTCTTAAAAATTCTTGTAAAACTTCCCCTCTCTTCTTCCCACCCTTGGTCATTGTTCAAAATTTGAAGTTTTAAACATATTTCTGAAACAATACCATTATATGGCGAATCATATTATAATAGATTGACATTTTAACATGTCATTTAATTATGCTATTTATATTCCTATGTCCTAAATATAGATGCTATATAATCTATAGGAACAGCAGTTCAAAGGTTAATCCTACCACAAATGCCAAACATGAAAACTTCCTGTTAAATTACTTAAATTCTTGAACTAACTATTAACAGTTTCCTGTCTGGTATCTTACTCTTGCAGACAAAACACATTCTGATAAACAGCTTGAGTTATTTTTGTTGCTCAAAATGAACTTGTCTTCCTTTTCCTATTATGTGACTGAAACTGAGTGTTAAAGCAGGATGTGCAAAAAAATGCAATGCTGTTATCTCCTTTAATCCCTCTTTAGTTATTTTAGTATATATTATAAATGCAGCAAAAGATGTCAAGATCTTGCTAAAATAATGCTTTTATAATACTGTACTGATAATATAAAAATGCAAATAATTTTAATCTCTAAGAATAATGCTAAACTAAGGATTCAGTTACAGTCATTTGAATCATAGACTGAGTAAAACAGATTGCCCTTTCTAATGTGAGTGGGCCTCATCCAGAAATACCCTCACAGACACACTCAGAATAATGTTTGGCCAAAAGTCTGGACATTCCATGGCTCAGTCAAGTTCACATAAAATTAACCATCACAATTATATAAATAGTAGTCTGCATCGATGAAACATTCAGCAAATATGCTATATTCATTGAATACATTTTGCAACAATGTAAGTGTGGATTTTAAAAATGAATACTAAACCAAGGGCACTCTCTCTCACACTCTTGTTTTTTTTTTTTTTCTTTCGTTGGAGAGTGGATAGAAAGAAGAATGAGAGAATGAGAGATGGGGTCTTCCATAATATTTACACAGTTTCAAAGTTTACATACACTACCAGTAATGGGTAACCATAAGCTTTAGAGTGTTTTATCTTTTTCTTAACCCTTTCATAAAAATTATGTCATTTATGAAAGGCAGTTGAAGTATTGAACAAAATGAAGTAGACCTAAAGGCATAGGTGTGAGTTCATACTTAGCCATTTACTGCACAAGAGATCAAACAATTCACATAGCCTGTTTTCTCATCAGAATAATTCCACCTCCCACAAGACTGCATTGGTGATGACTTAAAGTTTGTGAAAGAAATCTGTAAAGTGTGAAGTGCTGTACAATTGTAATGTATTTTTAGTTTTAGTACTAGCTCCACCATTTTGCTATAGATGAGAGGGTTTTCAACAAGGAACATCTGCTATAGTAAAAGCAGCAGTTCTCTCTCAATTACTTGATTAGTCACAAGAGGGCTCTTTGTCTAAATAGGCAAGTTAACTTGGAATTTACGGTATCAGAGCTTCCTGATGGGTCTATCAAACTTGATGATTCTTGTATGGATAATTTTGCTATTAGGTTAACTCAGTGCCACAATGACTAAACTCAAGGGCACTGGTGGTTCATTGGCAGAAGTCTTGCCTCCTACAATGGCTAAACTCAGAGTGGAGCTGAGGGAGTGATTTGATTTATCCAGATCCCCCAGTTATACAGAGGCTGTCTTAAGCTGCTTCCAGAATATCTATTTATTGGGCAACATAAATTACCAACTAGACTTGCTTATATCAATTTCAGAAGTATATTTTATTGCATTTAAATCTTAAGATCTTTACTATGAAAAATGTTGGAAATGATAATTGTGTTGTCAAAGAAAATATATAACATTATAAATAGGAAAAATATAGTGGTGTTTTGATGAAAAAAATTGAAACACAGCTGCCTGAAATTTGATACTTGGTAAAAATACAACACAAATGACAGAAGAGAGAATCAAGTTATAAAACATAAAAATTGAGAGATAGCCCCACTCCCCCTCAAAAAATAACTCCAAAGGAGTCACTTTTAGATTAACCTGACTCTGTAGATGTTTATCCATTGTAAAATAACTTTGCCTTGGTTAATAGAAGATTGTGCTTTTTTACAAGATAAGTTTTTAATCAGTCTCTTTTTCTTATCTCAAATGAATTCAGTATGTTGCCCCATCAAATGCACAGCCAAATCTGCCTCTACCAGGCCTTCAATATAACCTCCACCTTGAAAATTTTTAGCATTTCTCTTCAGGTTTTTGGCTAAAGGCCAACTTGACATCAGTCAGTTCTGGAGTCATAAACTGTTGTCACCTACAAATCTGAGAGAGAAAAGCACTGGCATCAACTCAGACACTACCCATGTGGCCTGTGAAGTAGTTAAGGCCTTTCCTTGTGTTTAATAAACAACTCCCAGTGGAAGCATTTTGTTCCTCAGCTTCAGAGGCTCCTCCAATACCCTGTCACAGGCAGCAATAACATCTATTTTCTATGAATGCATATATCTGTCTCTCTGGCTTTTTCTGAAGTTTAACAAAAAGAAATGCTTTGGTAAGCTTATTTTGTTAAGAAGTTTCTAAAGTACAAAGTTTCAGTAGAAGACTTCTCTTTTCTAGGAACACTTCATCGAGGTAATAAAGAACCAAGAATTCCTCCTGCTTCCAGCTAATGAGATTTCAAAACTTTTATGCAGTGATGACATTAATGTTCCTGATGAAGAAACTATTTTCCACGCTCTAATGCAGTGGGTAAGGCATGATGTGCAGGCTAGGCAACAAGACCTAGCAATGCTGCTTTCTTACATCAGACTGCCATTACTTCCACCACAGGTATGGAAACTTACCCAAGGAATGTAAATTATAGTTCTAAACAACAACTAGGCATTAAGCCATTCCTTTTTTTTTTAATTTTATACAGAGAATTTCTGGTACAGGATTTGTTTCACAGAAGGACATGTACAGCCTTCAATTAACAATATTAATAATGATGAAGAGCAAGGAAAAAAGGTTTAAGGAAGAAATCTACAAATGATCCCCAAACTTCAGAATACTCATTAGATTCAGTTTCCTCTCTCACCAAACAGTACTTGTAACAAGCAGGGAAAATGACTAACCTAACTCTTTTTCTTTTCCTGCCATCTTCTAGGCAAGGTGATAATAATCATTACAGTAGCATCCCAGAGGAGACCCTAGGAAGGAGTTAGATTTTGGATAATACCTACTAACTAACATGAGTAATTAGCTACTATGATTGAAACCATATTATAATTGCTTCAGATGCACTGGAGCATCATTATAATGGCATCCTCACCATGCATGCAGAAGGATTGTACTAAAAATGATCCTAAAAACAAATGCCCGCCCTTGGATAAAACTCAGGATTGACCCACCTCATACTGAATTTTAGTACGTAAAATTTAGTGAGGTTGGAGTGCAGTCTCACTATATAATTCTAACACTGGTGATAACCAAAATTATTTCTCTGTAGCCAACTGATCAGTAGTATATATTATTTATATTATATATATACATATATATATATGAATATAAGGCACATATGAACACTTCATATGCTATATAACTTGTAGCTAAAGTCCTCAAACATCATTCACATTAGAAGGAAGGACTTTTCTGGACTTAATGTATCCGTAGCTTCATAAATGTTAAAATTAATCAATTTGCAAAACATTTCTAATTAAATGTTAACATTGAAAAATAGATTTTAATTTGCTGATGATTTCTCTACTTTTTTTTTTTTTACTTTTAGCTGTTAATTAAATCCCATGGAAGTACATATTTACTCTTCTTTTTAGTTGAGGTACAGTTGATTTACAATATTATATTAGTTTCAAATATTATTATTTGAAACTATAATATAGTTTCAAAAAATATAATATTATTATATTAGTTTGAATTAATTCAAACTAATTCAAAATTTTTATAGATTATATGCCATTTATATTTATTATAAAATACTGGCTATATTCGCTGTGCTGTACAATATATCCTTATAGCTTATTTATTTCATACATAGTGGTTTGCATCTCTTAATCTCCTACCCCTAACTTGCCTCTCCCCCCTTCCCTCTCCCCACTGGTAACCGCTAGTTCTCTATATCTGTTAGTCTGTTTTTTTTTTAATTGAAGTATAATTGATTTACAGTGTTATGTTAGTTTCAGGTGTATAGCAGAGTGTTCCAGTTATATATATATATATATATATATATATATATATATATTCTATTTCAGGTTCTTTTCCATTATAGATTATTACAAGATATTGCCTATAGTTCCCTGTGCTATACAGTAGGTCCTTGTTGTTTATCTATTTTATAGTTAGTAGCGTGTATCTGTTAATCCCAAACTCCTATATTATCCCTCCACCCCTTCCCCTTTGATAACCATAAGTTTGTTTTCTACAACTCCGAGTCTGTTTTGGTTTTGTAAATTAGTTCATTTGTATCATTTTTTTTAGATTCTGCATATAAGTTATATCATATGATATTTGTTTTTCTCTGATTAACTTCACTCAGTATGATAATCTCTAGGTCCATCCGTGTTGCTGCAAATGGCATTATTTCATTCTTTTTAGTGGCTGAGTAATATTACATTGTATATATATACCACATCTTCTTTATCCATTCATCTGTCCATGGACACTTAAATTGCTTCCATGTCTTGGCTATTGTAAACAGTACTACTATGAACATTGGGGTGCATGTAACTTTACAAATTAAAGTTTTCTTCTTTTCCAGATATATGCCCGGGAGTAGGATCGCTGGATCATATAACTCTATTTTTAGTTTTCTAAGGAACCTCCATACTGTTCTCCATAGTGACTGCACCAATATACGTTCCCACCAACAGTGTAGGAGGGTTCTCTTTGCTCCACACCCTCTCTTGTATTTATTTTTTGTAGAGTCTGTTTCTTTTCTGCTGTGTTCACTAGTTTCTTTCACTTTTTTTAGATTCTACGTATAAGTGATAACATACAGTCTTTGTCATTGTCTGACTTATTTCTGAGGATAATACCCTCCAGGACCTTCCTTGTGGTTGCAAATGGCAAATTTTCATTCGTTTTTTATGGCTGAGTAGTATTTCATTGTATAGAGTGTGTGTGTGTGTGTGTGTGTGTGTGTGTGTGTGTGTGTGTGTGTATATATATATATATATATATATATATATATATATATACCACATATGGTGAGTGGGGCTATGTCCCTGCTAAGTTAGTTACTTCACCTGAGGCATGCCAGTACTGGTGCCTATAGGCTGTTGGGTGGGGGCAGGTCTGAGTCCTAAGGCTAATAAGCTAGAGGGAGGATTCCAAAATGGCCCTTACCAGGGCCAGTGTCCACACGACAGAATGAGCTCCCACAAATGGCTGCTGCCAGTGTCTGACTCCAGGGTGAGCTCTGCTTGCCTATTGCCTTTCCTGGTGACTCTCTAAGATCAGCAGGTAGATCTGACACAGTCTCCTTTCAAGTTACTGCTTCTGTCCTGGATCCCAGAGCATGTGAGATTTTGTGTGTGTCCTCTAAATATGGAGTCTCTATTTTCCACAGCCCTCTGAGTCTCTTGAATGTAAGCCCCGCTGGCCTTTGAAGCCAAATAGTCTGGTTGCTTGTCTTCCTGGTGCAGGGCTCCTGGGCTAGGGAGCCCAATGTGGGGCTTAGACCCCTCGCTTTTTGGGGAGAACCTCTGCAGTTGTAATTATTCTCCTCTTTGTGGGTCACCCACACCGGGATTATGGGTCTTGACTATATTGTGACTACCCCTCCTACCCAACTTGTGGTTCCTTCTTTACATCTTAACTGTAGATGATCTTTTCTGGTAGGTTCTGGTCTTTTTCATCAATAGTTATCCTATAAATAGTTGTAATTTTTGTGTGCCTGGGAGAGGAGATGAGCTCAGACTCTTTATTCTCTGCCATCTTTGGAACTCCCAGTACATATTTACTCTTAAGCCGGGGTTTCTTTGAAACTCAGTTTCTCAGGCCCCCACCACAGACCAACTGAAACGATTTATTTGGTTGAGGCCAGGATTCTGTATTTTAACAAGTTCTCCAGATGATTCTTAGATATGCAAAAATTTGAAATACACTGGTGTAAAGGATCAGAAGCCCTTAACTTTATAATGCTATTAAGTCTATATGACATTCTTTCAACAAAAGGCTTAGTTGGACTTTTCTTAATTTATTGGAATAACAGGAAATATCCAGCTGAAACACACAACCAGTGGTACCTTGGCCTCCCACTCCTGAGTATGCCTAGAATGTGGGATTGTGTGAACTTTTCCTGATGATGGTAGTAGTGGGTAATCTTATACAAATATTCTAGAAATGAAATACATGAAGAGACTGGTGATAAATATCTGAAGAATATTTTTGAAAGAAAAAAAAATTACATAGCCTAGTTTTCAAACCTATTTGCTACAGCGTATGCATTAAGGAAATACCTGGGGTCTCATCAGCCAAGTCAAAACAGTGATCCATCAGGGATAAAAAGTGGGGTGAGAACAGGGTTGAGGTTAACCAGTGAAGAACAGGAAACTTCAGGGGGAAGTTTTATGGGGTAAGATTAGTATGTCCATTCCAACAATCTTCTTGCTGTTCCTGTCAATTCCTATGATACTGTAGACTCCAGACTCCAAGGAACCAATCTAAATGACCCTTGGAAAATTCTGAACAAGACTCTTAACTTCTCCTCAACTCATCTCAAGAAGAATACTTTACCTAGCTTTTATCCCATTGAATTAGGGTCATATTAGCTGCCAGGCAATAATGGTTAGAAAGGATTGATCTCATATACTATTGATGATGAATCACCTAGTTACTAATACATGTACTTTACTGGTGTACACATGTACATGTACAGATAAAAAGCACCTGCTTCATGCTTTGATTTGATGATAAAGATGCAGCCCCCATGGTGATATTATTTTTTTAATTAATTAATTTATTTAGGGCTGCATTGGGCCTTCGTTGCCGTGCATGGGCTTTCTCTAGTTGTGGTGAATGGGGGCTATTCTTCACTGTGGTGCACGGGTTTCTCAATGCTGTGGCTTCCCTTTGTTGAGGAGCGCAGGCTCAGTAGTTGTGGCAAACAGGCTTAGTTGCTCCTCGGCATGTGGGATCTTTCTGGACCAGGACTTGAACCCAAGTCCCCTGCATTGGCAGATGGATTCTTAACCACTGTGCCAACAGTGAAGTCCTGATATTATTTTAATTGCACATGTTTGTGCCATCTCCCCTAAATCAACCAAAAAGGTGACTGCTTCTCTAGTGGGGCAGGAGACACTTGCTCTGTGTAGACACAGCCATTCACTTTGCTTTCAGTAGCACATTTTATGAGTGCTTTTTCACTTTCACTCCTGGAGATTACATGTACATACTCAAAAGAGGAAAAGTATGTCAAATAAATGTGCATTAATAAATTAGCTACTACCATGAGGCTTTTAATGATAAAATATGTTACTAAGTAACTTAAAATATTAAATAATAACACATACATTAGAATTAGCTTGAGTTTTCTCCAAAGTTATATAAATGAAAATGCTATTTCTAATGTTCTCTCTTTACTTCATATACATGCATCATTACTTTTCAGTTACTGGCAGATCTTGAAAACAGTTCCATGTTTACTGGTGATCTTGAGTGTCAGAAGCTCCTGATGGAAGCTATGAAGTATCATCTCTTACCTGAGAGAAGACCCATGATGCAAAGCCCTCGGACGAAGCCTAGAAAATCAACTGTGGGAGCACTTTATGCTGTGGGAGGCATGGATGCTATGAAAGGTAACAGGAACAAATTAATTACTTTAGAAAGTATCATTCAAAAAAGATGTATTCTCAACACCCTCTAAACTATAAGGGTGGTGTTAAAGCTATATATAAATGTCTGCATCTAAAGCTATTTCTTATAAATAAGGTAATATAAATATTGTGACCTCCTTTTTTATTCTTACCTTATGGGATAAAACCCTTTCATTAGTGTTTCCTCAACTCTTAATAGGTACTTTTCCCTTATGACAGCAATATTTATTTATTTATTTATTTCTCTCAGGATACATTTAATTTTTTTTTATTGAAGTATAGACTTACAATATTATATTAGTTTCAGGTAAACTACATAGTGATTCAGTATTTTTGCAGGTGGTACTCCATTATAGGTTATTACAAGAAAATGGCTATAATTTCTTGTACTATACAGTATATCCTCGTTGCTTATCTATTTTATACATAGTAGTTTGTATCTGTTAATCCCATACCATTAATTTGTCCCTCCCTCCTTCTCTATCACCTTTGGTAACCACTAGTTTGTTTTCTATATTTGTGTGTCTGTTTCTGTTTTGGATATACATTCATTTGTATTATTTTAGATTTCACATATAAATGACATACAGTATTTGTCACTCTGACATTTCACTAAGCATACTATTGTCTAGATCCTTCAATGTTACTACAAATGGCAGAATTTCCCTCTTTTTGTGGCTGAATCCTATTCCACTGTATATATACCTCATCTTTTTTATCCATTTATCTGTTGATGACACTCAGGTTGCTTCTATGTCTTGGCTGTTGTATATTATTCTGCTGTGAACATTGGAGTGCATATATCTTTTTGAATTAGTGTTTTCGTTTTTTCTGGATATATGCCCAGGAGTGTAATTTCTGGATCATATGGTAGTTCTATTTTTAGTTTTTTGAGGAAACTTCATACTGTTTTCCATAGTGGTTGTACCACTTTACATTCCCAGCAACAGTGTACAAGGGTTCCCTTTTATCCACATCCTCTCCAACATTTGTTATTTGGAGATTTTTTGATGATAGTCATCTGGCATGTGTGAGGTGATATCTCATTGGAGTTTTGATTGCCTTTCTCTAATAATTAGCAATGCTAAGCATCTTTTCATGTGTTAGTTAGCCATCTGTATGTCTTCATTGGATAAATGCCTATTCTGCCATTTTTTGATAGGGTTTTTTTTTGATATTGAGTTGTATGAGCTATTTATATATTTTAGATATTAACCTCTTGTAGGCCACATCATTTGCAAATATTTTCTCCCATTCCATAGGTTGCCTTTTCATTTTGTTGGTGGTTTCCTTTGCTGTGCAGAAGCTTTTAAGTTTAATTAAGACCCACTTGTTTATTTTTGCTTTTATTTCTTTTGCCTTAGGAGACAGAACCAAAAAATATTGCTATGATTTATGTCAAATAGTGTTCTGCCTGTGTTTTTTTTCTAGGAGTTTTATGGTTTCAGGTTTTACAGTTAGGTATTTAAACCATTTTGATTTTATTTTTGTATATGGTGTGAGGGAGTATTCTAATCTCATTGCCCAGTTTTCCCAGAACCACTTGTTGAAGAGTGTCTTTTCTCCATTGTATATTCTTGCCTCCTTTGTCATAGATTAATTGACCATAGGTGTGTGGACTTATTTCTGGGCTTTCTATTCTGTACCATTGATCTATTTGTCTGTTTTGGTGCCAGTACAATGCTGTTTTGATGACTTTAGCTTTCTAGTATAGTCTGAAGTCTGGGATGGTGATACCTTCAGCTTTGTTCTTTTTTCTCAAGGTTGCATTGGCAATTTGGGTTCTTTTGTGGTTCTTATGGGAATAATTTTTAAATTTCAGTATTTGCTTTGCAACATAAGATCTTTTCATGGAAAACTTAAAGATTTACTGTAAACGGAAGGGATGGGGTCCTCCAAATTTGTTTTTTTGACAGAAATAGGTGAGTGGTCTCTAACTTCTTGCTGTCAATTTCCAGATAGTTGCTCAAAGACCAGTTACAAATAAACTTGAAATGTTGATAACAAGATCAGCAATTGCATCCTGGAATAAAACAATGATTTTACAAAAGAATTTCAACAAATAGGAATAAGGAAAAATTTCTGAAGCCATCATTCTACCTTGAATACTTCTTAGAGCTTGTTTTTCTATAGTTCTGTCTTTTTACACTTGATTTCTCAGTCTGTAGACCCATGTTGCCAAAACAATGTGGCAAGGACTTTGTAATTAAGAATTGGCAGTGTAGGAAATAAGATCAACCACTTAAAATTTGCCAAGTCATACATAGAAATGTTTTGACACCTTGTAGAAAATGTTGCAAAAGTCAAAGTCCTGTGCTTCTGGAAACCGATTCTTTCTTTTGGTATGTGTAACTGGAAATTGGAAGACCATATAGGAGACATGTCAATTAATAATAAACCTATAAAACAAAAGCTTGCAAATGCAGTTATTTCCAAAGTAGTAGAGAAATGTCACAGAACTAGTGTTCTTCAGAAAATAACAAATACAATGAAATATTATAATTAATTTCAAATCTAGTAATGATATTTTATTGCATTTTGTTGAATAGAATTAACATTAACAGCATTTAAAAGGTGTCTTATTTGATATTTATATAAAAAGGTACTAAGTACAAAATGCAAGCACAGCTATGCTTAGTTTCTGATTAAAAAAAAAATGCCTAACCTGCAGAGTGAGAAATGGAAAACTTTGTGTTTATTGGTTTGGTTTTCCTGTTTGTTACTATTTTTGTTATTTTTTCAGGTTCCTGTTTTTTAAGTTAATATTACACAAATGAATGTGTTACACAAGATGGTAATAAGTATCTACAACTCCTTATTAGCTTACAGAAATAAGTGAAATGTGAGCCTATGATCCCTTGACTCTATTACCACAGTTTGATATGGAAGGAAGTAAAACCATCATTTTGAGACTCTTGGAATACCTATTGTATGGAAATATAAAAATGTCTATGGGAAGTTGCAGACAACTACAATAATAGTAAAAACTATTATTTTTGAATACCTGATCCTTGATTGGCATTTTGCAAACATCATTTCTAATCCTCACAATAATGCTACAAGATAGATTTTATTACCCCAGTTTTGCAGATGAGGAGACTAAGGTACCTAAGATTAGATAGCCAAGCCAAGGGCAAACATCTAGAACTAAGGGAAAGGGAATTATTACTCAAATTTTGTGTTCCTTTTTGCTATACTGCCACTATTTTAGATGAAAGAACAACAACAACAACAAAACTGACCCCTCTCTTTGAGGGTTTTAGAATATATTTAAAATTCAGGGTGAGCACTTAGGAGCAAAAAAAGAAAGAAAGAAAAGAAAGAAAAAATAAGTAAAGCAAAAACATTAAAGTGGTAGCATTTATCTGTATAAATGAGTGTTACATTTAAAAACATATCAATTTACATTCTTAAAAAAATTTCTATATGCATGCCTTTTCTTACAGTGTGTTGTTTCACTTATCTTTTTAAGATACTTTTTGAACTTTCACCTTTTGATGTTTAGGAAATACAGTACTTCCTCAGTCTTTAATTACCTTTCTGACTCATACAATTAACTTGGAATTAGTTGCTAAATATAGGTATCAGACAAGTGGCTGGAGTTAACTATAACTCCTACCGTGTATATTAAAAGATTCATCAAAAAATTCTAAGTATGATCACAGAGTCAAAAATTTTAAATGGTCAAATGGTAAACTGTGGGCTTTTGTGAATACAAGGTTTTCAGTAACCTTTCATTTATTATAAACAATGAATTCTGAGAGACAATATGGCAGGGGACAAATTAAAAGTTAATATAGTGATTTTTATTTCATTTTAAAAATAGATGGAGGAAATCACTACATCAGATATATTCACAGCAGGAACTATCATGTTCCAAACAATACTACAAAGTTTGGCTGGTTTTGTTCTCTCTTGAATAGATCATAAGTTAGGGTTGAATAGGAGCTTTGAAATGAAATAAAAAACAATATTTGCAAAGTTTAAGTGTAGAAGATTGATATACACAGAAAAATTATGAAGTGAGTCCTAAAGAGAGAGATTAGTAAAAACAAAAAAATCTAAGTTTTCCCATCAAATATAGAACTGCCATAATAAGCTACCTAGAGGATTTACATTTTGATTAGTTGGAGCAATTGTGGAAGTAGGCAAATGGGCTAAAGAAATTTTCAGAATTCAAGATACAGAACTACAAGTCATATATATTCATAGATGCAAATAGTAGATATGGGGTAAATTTATCTTTTATATTTTATCTAATGTCTGGAAAAAAATAACTTGGCATGAAGCAACCTTCATCATTTCAATGTAAATCTTCAACATGCAGCTGATTTATGTAGCCTTCTACAATTTCCTAATTACTTCACCATTAATAACTCCATAATCTTAATAATTAGTGCACCCTAACCTTCATTTCCTAATCTAAATTGGCTTTTTGGTAAATTCCACTAATGAAAAGAGTTCAAAATGAAAAGTTAAAATAGAAAAGAGTGGATAGGAAGACAGATGTGGGAAGATTGGAATGAAGAAGTGGAAAGATATGAAAACAGATAGAGAAAATTGACTGCTTGACAGAGTGAAAGTAGATGTGAGTTTGTTTGTAGGTATTCCAGTTGTAACAGTATCATCCAGAGACATTTATTTTATAAAAGCTAGGTGGTGTTATTTGACCTCTCAGCAATAAATATAGTCAATAGAGTGATTGCTATCTGTAAATCAGCATTCAGCCAAATCCACATTGTCAATGAAAGATGCAGGGATTAAAGAGAAAGAGTAAATGAGTGCCTGTATATTTGCATGTTTTTATTGTGAAAATCCAAACCCTTGAGACAAAAATACTTATAGTGCACTATTCACCAGAAAAGACCTAAAAAGATATAAACACTGTTTCCATTAGTCCAATATAAAAAGAAAAACTTTCAGAAGCAGCCATAGACATAATATACACTCTGCCTAAATCTTTATACTGTAGCCTTATAATTTGCCAGTGAAAAGGCTTCATATATTAACTGTTTTCATCTTAACTAATGGATTATATTTTCTCCACAAATCTCCCAGTAGAACAACAGAAGTGTTTTTGCTTATTCCTATGGTTAGCATTGTGAAATTGGGTTGAAATTCCCTAAATCTGTCACAAGCTGTCTTAGGTACGCTATGAATGTGAATCGTCTAACTCTTTCATTTCTTACTTTGGTAATTAGAAACTTTCCTGTTGTGCAGAATCAATTTTTATTAAAAAATAACAGCAGCTATTGTTGATGACTGGTAAAAAGCATTGCCTACAGGAGTAATAATTTATTATGAAGTAGTGACAATTTACTATGGCAGTAGTGACAGTATACTCTGGTAGTAAACTTGGTATTTCAGTAATTGAGTAGAAAATTGAACTTTTATTAACACATAAAGAAGGTAATACCTCAGAATTGCATTATTAATTATAATACATAAATAATATAAATATAAATAATTATGTTATTAATTATAATCCTTTGTGTTACCATCATGGAACATTAAGTGAATCAACACTGAAGTTCCATTTAAAAGGAATTTTCATTCCTGTTCTTTTAGTCATTTGTATTTTAAATCAACCCACACACACACCAAACTAAAAATAAAAGGTCATAAATTAGTATATTGAATGGTTATAGGTATGTAAACAGTCAGTAATAGATTCCGAAGTAATTTTTGGTTGTAAAATATGGTGTTTGACACCTGTGTTAGTACTACCAATAGCTTATTATAGCCATTATAAGCATATAAACTATATATATTAAGTAAACTATTTTATTCTGACTCCTCCATTTGGATTCAGAAGTGGTGAAATATCCTTACCTTACCTCCCAGGTTGGAGAATCATCTGGGCTACTTATTTTAATTTGAGTTGCAATCACTGATCCTATGCTATAAATGATAGATACATAAATGTAATATGAATGATGCCAATTAAAATTTTTATACAAGCAGTTTTTACCATTGTTCAACATTTTTTAACAGGTACCACTACAATTGAAAAATATGACCTCAGGACCAACAGCTGGTTACATATTGGCACCATGAGTGGCCGTAGGCTTCAGTTTGGAGTTGCTGTTATTGATAATAAGCTCTACGTCGTGGGAGGAAGAGATGGTTTAAAAACTTTGAATACTGTGGAATGTTTTAATCCAGTTGGCAAAATCTGGATGGTGATGCCTCCCATGTCAACACACAGGCATGGCTTAGGTAAGAGCTTAATGTTACATAGTTTCTAAAGAATGTACAGTTAGTAGAGCTTTTTAAAAATTAAATTAAGCTGGAATACACTAACTGATATGTATAAAATAGATAACTAATCAGAACCTGCTGTATAGCACGGGGAACTCCACTGTAGAGTAGAAACTAACACAACGTTGTAAAACAACTATACCCCAATTAAAAATAAATAATAAAGGTCATCCATCTGAAAAAAAAATTAATTAAAATAAAATTAAGCTGCACATCACTGAGATTTAGCCAAACGCTTAGTGAAAATGTTTCCAAAATGCTGAAAAGCATAAGCAAATGATAAAAGACTGTGAAAGTTTTTCTTGTTTCAGATGTCATACTTGCTATAATCCTATCTCCATTCTACCGGTATTTTAAAGGGGTCCCACTTCAGGAAGGATAAAAACTTTTAGAAGGAATACATTGTTGAAGAGCACGAAACTACAACAGGGAGTTTTTTGTAAACTCAATTTAGAGAAAAGAACACTTGATAATGGAGAGACATTGTTTCTTTGTTTCATTGTTTCAAGGGACTAGTTTCTAGTGTCCCTTCACATAAGAAGCAAAACTATATTTAGGCAAAAGCCTTAGGATACAGTTTGAAGGCAGGAATATTTAGAAAAAAAACACTTTGGTTGAGAGTAGCTCTAAATTATACTTAATCCAGAGGTTCCAAAAAAGTTTAAGAAGGAATGGAGACTTCTGGAACAGTGGGGAACTTTGATTCTCCTGTGTATTTGTCAAGGTATATCTTTCTTCATGCTAGACTCTGTACGATTCAATAACAGAGTTTCTTAAAAAAAAAAAAAAAGCTGAACAATTGCATTGTTCTTTAAGAACTGAATTTTACACAGATAAAGCATGCCATATCCAGGACTGGTATTATTTGCCCCAAAATATCTGATAAATTATCTATATCAAATGATAGACTATGTAATTATTCAGCTCAGTTCTGTCAGTGTGATGTTTAGAAAACATATCTTACAGAGAAATCAGAGCAAATTGTTAAATTCTAATTGATATTACTAAAGAGATAGGAGAGGTGATGAGGGTATACCTCTGAGAGGCGGATTGAGATGGTGAAGAAGGTAAGGTGGGGAGGAACCAGTTACGTGAATTCCCAGAGCAGATGAGAAACAGAAAGGGGCTATTTATAGTATCTACTGGAACAAATTTCTAACTAAACCTCAAAAATCCTTGTCTACTTAGTTATCTCATGGGAATTTTTTTATCCCTATAATAAAAATCAGGGATTAGAAAGACCTATCACAGTTAGCCTACAATTCTAAGATACATCTAAGATTCAATATCATACCTCATCTATCACTTACATTTGAAAAATAACTTTGAAATTATGCCAGAAAACAAATCAGCTTCCCTTTTCTATTAATCCTGAGAAAAGTTGTGTCCCACTACTTCCTTTGACTTCAGCATTACAACCATGATACCCTAACTATGCCTGAAAATTTCCTAGGGTTAAAAGACCATATTAATTTTTATATCAAGATCAGTAAATTATTAATTAAATGATTATTTACAAAACCATTTAAGAGATACAAACAAATTTTTAAGCAGTCAGTTCCTTGAAAAATGAAACAACATCCATTGTGTGTGGCCTACCTAGGTGAGCCCTCATGCTATTTTTACACTTTAGGCGTAGCCACACTTGAAGGACCAATGTATGCTGTTGGTGGTCATGATGGATGGAGTTATCTAAACACTGTAGAAAGATGGGATCCTGAGGGACGTCAGTGGAATTATGTGGCCAGTATGTCAACTCCTAGAAGCACCGTTGGTGTTGTTGCATTAAACAACAAGTGAGTAAACTCAAGCATGCATGCTTTTGCTCCCATTTCATGTGGTACAGCACTTCAGTGATGTGATCCACCAATCAATAAGCATTCCCGGTGACCAGGACATCCTAGCTATTGATAGTAGAAGGCCTTTGTTGGAACTCTCCCTTCATTTTGATGGAAAATATTTATCTAAAATGAACATTTAATTAAATATCCTGTAGTCCTTTGCTACTCCAGTGTGGTCCTGAGACCAGTAGCATCAGCATTACCTGAGATCTATTTAGAAATGCTGAATCTTAGCCCCAGCCTAGACCCCCTGAATCAGAATAGACATTTTAACAAGATCCTCAAGTGACTTGTGTGTACATTAAATTTGAGAATCAAACAAGTTCCAATCTTACCCTCAGGAAGCTACCATTTTTTACATTATAACTTATTCTTGACTTATCAAAATTTTGGTAAGTCTTTGTAATAGGCCAAGTCTCTTTGTTCTTTACCATTCACTCTCCTGAGTATTTTAGAATTACAACTAGTACCACCTTTCTGAATCTTTCCCTCTTCCTGATCGCTTGCCTATAAGAGAAGCTAATATATTGAAACCCAATGATGTTAGAGGTTTCTACGAGCTTGAATTGTTCTTCTTGCAGGTAATTATGTGCTTTCTGACAAGGAACCTTTGGAGATAATGAGCAGCATATAGGAAAGACTTGAATGATGAAAAATTCAGACACCAGGATGGGTCAGTGGCAGGAGACAGCCTTGTATGTCTGTACTGACTATGCATATGCATAAAGCCAATATCTCATCACATAATTGGGTTCAGTAGAAATTTCAATACAATTTCAAGTAAAATTCAATTTCAATTTTAGCACCTTGTGCAAGGAGCAGGAAATGTCTATAGTTAAGAGGAGACCCAGACTTACAGTGTCTTAGAGATTAAAATTCTCCTAAATCTGATTATCTCTTGCCTAACCTGAATGATATCAGGCGACTCAGTAGCAATCTCCTACCTTTTACAGAAGAAGCTGAAATCATCGAATCTGACTAATTTAATTTTGTCTTTCTGACTTGCTATTGTTCACAATTGAGCATGAAGGGCAATTATAGACATATAGTTTAATAAATGTTTATCTTCTTTATTGATGCAGGATTAAATTTAAATTAGATTAAAAATACTGCTCATCAAAAGAATTGGCATTTAAAATTTATGAAAGAAATGTCATAGCCAATATATCTTTCTAGGAAAAAAATCTGGTTTCTAGGTTTTGTTCTATTCCCCTAGTTACTTATTAAATTAATATCTTCTTAGTTACAAATTTTTTTTACACTAAATAAAATAGTTCATAGAAAACAACAGGGATTCTAATGCTAAGCAATTAAACCTAGCTAAAATTGTAAGGTTGCCATAGTTGGGTTTTGGAAACATCTTACCTTTCTCTAAAAATGTTTAGCTTTATTGAGGTTTAACTGACAAATACTACCAACAATTTTGAAATCTCCCTTCTTTCTCTGTACTTCACTTCCAGTGGGATCCTTTAATCTATTATATCATGTCAAAGTAACTTTCACAAAAATGATGAAACAGAGAGGTTTAGGGTAAGGTAGACCTTAACAAATGCCTTTAGGTAACTATCCATTCACAAATTCAGGCCATTCACTGTGAAATACTAAGGGAGTAGAACACACAGTTCAATGCTTTGCACAAGGTTCTGTCACTTTCATTATGCACAAATTTACACACACACACACACACACACACACTTCTGTCTTTTTTCTAGGCTATATGCTATTGGTGGACGTGATGGAAGTTCCTGCCTCAAATCTATGGAATACTTTGACCCACATACTAACAAATGGAGTCTGTGTGCTCCAATGTCCAAAAGACGTGGAGGTGTGGGAGTTGCAGCATACAATGGATTCTTATATGTTGTTGGGGGTCATGATGCCCCTGCTTCTAACCATTGCTCCAGACTTTCTGACTGTGTGGAACGGTAAAATATTCCTTTTTATTCATGTATTTATTTGGTTATTTGTTTTTATCAGAAATAAGAAGGATTTTTAAGCTACCAGAAAGTAGTCTTACAAATAAGTATTAATTCTTACAGCGGTATAATCCTTTGTAAAGTTGTACACTTACTCCTAGGCCTGAAATATTGTGAAGAAATCCTCCTTATGCATTCCAGATTCATCATAAGAAATGTATAAAAAGAATGTGTTGTTTTATCATTTGATAGTCACCCTATAAAATGAGACAAAAAAATGTGAGAATAAATAAATTTTATTACAAGCTATGTCATTCAACTATTTACCAGCTCAAATCAAAATAACTTTACTGTTTTGAAAACAAAATCAATCCTCAAAGGATGAAGGCTTATCACTACAAAATAAACTGAAAGATTTCCCAAAGAGAAGTGTTAATAATGTTTTGAACAATGACTCTATTGCATTAAGTATTTAATTTCCCAAAGGTAACTTCTTTGAATGGGAGACATTCATCTGGACAAATAAAGCGCACTGTGTTTTTTTAAATGTCAGTCATATTACTTTGTTGTTTTGCCATTCATATTCCCTTTCAAGATAGAAAAATATATATCTATATGCACAAACATAACAGTTGATAATATTAACCATGTTCCAGTGACAAATTTACAGTCAGTAAAGTTATCAGAATTCAGAAGACAGAGATCAATACGAATGGAGTCCTCAAGGTAAATTCATGAACAAGATAGAATTTGTACTTTGTAGGCATAAAAAAGAATGGAGGGAATTTCAGGTCTAGGAAAAAACACAGCCAAAACCCTGAATATAAAGGAGAAACCTTCATAGATATGAGCAGAGACTTTAGGTTGAAACAATTTGGAAGAACAATTCAAAAACACAATTAAGCACCAGATTTTCTGATAGCCTGAAATGTCAAGGTGGAAACTTTTGGATTTCATCTTGTAGGCAAAAGGATAATTAAATTTGGAGAAATGGAATATCACAAAGAAAATAATTTGGGGGAAATTGATTTATAGTGATATGTAGGATATAATGTAGGGAAAAAAGACTAAAGGAAAGAATACGAATATTATTTTTTCTTCTGAAAAGCATAATCGATAATGTTAATACTTCATTTCTTATAGGGAATAATTGCTTTATGATAGACTTTTTCCTTTTTTTTCTGTTTTTTAAAGTTTAATCATAAGTGGCCAGCTCCCTGCTACTCAGTGTATATCTGGAATGCTTTTCCTGAGATTGGATTTTAAGAGATGCAAACAAATTTTAATTTAACATTATGCAAAACATAAAAGAGTTCAATTACTGTCTCAATATATAATATATTATAGTCAAATATATGTGACACTGAGATTATCCATATCAGTTTTCCCCAAAGTTAGCAAAGTAGTAGTTGATCACCTCTTCATTATGCTAGATATTTTTAGTGTGGCAAAACATACATCACATAAAATTTACACTTTTAACCATTTTTAACTGCACAATTCAGTGGCATTAAATACATTTACATCGTTGTGAAAACATTACCATCATTCACCTCCAGAAATATTTTTTTCATTTCCTCAAGCGGAAACTCCATCCTTATTAAAAAACAAATCCCCATTCTTCCCTCACCTCAGTCACTGGCAGCCACCATTTTACTTTCCTTTTCTATGAATTTCATAATCCTAGGTACCTCATAAAAGTGGAATAATACATAATCCTTTTGTGTCTGGCTTATTTTACTTAGCCTAGCAATAATTGTTCAAGTCTCATCCATGTTATAGCATTTATCCAAATTTCCTTTCCTTTTAAAACTGAAAAATATTATATTATATGTACATACAGCATCATTTTCTTTATCCATTCATTTGTCAATGCACAAATGTGTTGCTCCACCTTTTGTCTACTGTGAATAATGCTGCTAGGATATAGGTGTACAAATATCTGTTTGAGTCTTTGCTTTCAATTCTTCTGGGTATATACACAGAAGTAGAGTTGCTTTATCATATGGCAATTCTATTTTTAAATGTTTTATTTTTAACATCATTATTGGAGTATAACCATTTTACAATGGTGTGTTAGTTTCTGCTGTATAACAAAGTGAATCAGCTATACGTATACATATATCCCCATATCCCTTCCCTCTTTCATCTCCCTGCCATGCTCCCTAGACCATCCCTCTAGGGGGTCACAAAGCACCAAGCCGACCTCCCAGTGCTGTGCTACTTCTTCCCACTAGCTATCTATTTCACATTTGGTAGTGTATATATGTCCATGCCACACTCCCACTGTGTCCCAGCTTACCCTTCCCCTCCCCATGTCCTCAAGTCCATTCTCTACATCTGCATCTTTATTCCTGTCCTGCCCCTAGCTTCTTCAGAACAATTTTTTTTAATTTAGATTCCATATATATGTGTTAGCATACGGTATTTGTTTTTCTCTTTCTGACTTACTTCACTATGTATGACCGACTCTAGGTCCATCCAACTCACTACAAATAACTCAGTTTCATTTCTTTTTATGGCTGAATAATATTCCATTGTATATATGTACCACATCTTCTTTATCCATTCATCTATCAATGGACACTTAGGTTGCTTCCATCTCCTGGTTATTGTAAATAGTGCTGCAATGAACATTGTGGTACATGACCCTTTTAATTATGGATTTCTTAGGGTATATGCCCAGTAATGGGATTGCTTGGTTATATGGTAGTTCTATTTTTAGTTTTTTAAGGAACCTCCATACTGTTCTCCATAGCAACTTTATCAATTTACATTCCTACCAAAAGTGCAAGAGGGTACCCTTTTCTCCACACCCTCTCCAGCATTTATTGCCTGTAGATTTTTTGATGATGGCCATTCTGACTGGTGTGAGGTGATAACTCATTATAGTTTTGATTTGTATTTCTCTAATGATCAGCGATGTTGAACATCCTTTCATGTGTTTGTCAGCAATCTGTATAACTTCTTTGGAGAAATGTCTATTTGGGTCTTCTGCCCATTTTTGGATTTTTTTGTTTTTGTTTTTTTGAAATCGAGTTGCATGAGCTGCTTGTATATTTTGGAAATTAATCTTTTGTCAGTTGCTTCATTTCCAAATATTTTCTCCCATTCATAGGGTTGTCTTTTCATCTGGTTTATGGTTTCCTTTGCTGTGCAAAATCTTCTAAGTTTCATTAGGTCCCATTAGCTTCTTTTCCTTTTTATTTAGATTTCTCTAAGAGGTGGGTCAAAAAGGATTTTGCTGTGATTTATGTCTTAGAGTGTTCTGCCTATGTTTTCCTCTAAGAGTTTTGTAGTGTCTGGCATATAAACATTTAGGTCTTTTATCCATTTTGTGTTTATTACTGTGTATGGTGTTAGGGAGTGTTCTAATTTCATTCTTTTATGTGTAGCTGTCCAAATTTCCCAGCAACACTTATTGAAGAGGCTGTCTTTTCTCCATTGTATATTCTTGCTTCTTTTATCAAAGATACGGTGTCCATATGTGCGTAGGCTTATCTCTGGGCTTTCTATCCTGTTCCATTGATCTATATTTCTGTTTTTGTGTCAGTACCATACTGTCTTGATTACTGTAGATTTGTAGTATAATCTGAAGTCAGGGATCCTGATTCCTCCAGCTCCATTTTTCTTTGTCAAGATTGTTTTGGCTATTTGGGAACTTTTGTGTTTCCATACAAATTGTGAAAATTTTGTTCTAGTTCTGTGAAAAATGCCATTGGTGGCTTGATAGGGATTACATTGAATCTGTTGATTGCTTTGGGAGTACAGTCATTTTCACAGTGTTGATTCTTCCAATCCAAGAACATGGTGTATCTCTCCAACTGTGTGTATCATCTTTAATTTCTTTCAGCAGTGTCTTATAGTTTTCTGCATACAGGCCTTTTGTCTCCTTAGGTAGGTTTATTCCTAGGTATTTTATTCTTTTTGTTGCAAAGGTAAATGGGAGTGTTTCCTTAAATTCTCTTCCAGATTGTTCATCATTAGTGAATAGGAATGCAAGAGATTCCTGTGCATAAATTTTGTATCCTGCTACTTACCAAATTCATTAATGAGCTCTAGTAGTTTTGTGGTAGCATCTTTAGGATTCTCTATGTATAGTATCATGTCATCTGCAAACAGTGACAGCTTTACTTCTTCTTTTCTTATTTGCATTCCTTTTATTTCTTTTTCTTCTCTGATTGCTGTGGACAAAACTTCCAAAACTATGTTGAATAATAGTGGTGAGAGTGGGCAACCTTGTCTTCTTTCAGATCTTAGTCGAAATGTTTTCTGTTTTTCACCATTGAGAATGATGTTGGCTGTGGGTTTCTCATATATAGCCTTTATTATGTTGGGTTAAGTTCCCGCTATGCCTACTTTCTGGAGAGTTTTATCATAAATGGGTGTTAAATTTTGTCAAAATATTTTTCTGCATCTATTGAGATGATCATATGGTTTTTATCCTTCAATTTGATAATATGGGTATCACATTGATTGATTTGCATATGTTGAAGAATCCTTGCATTCCTGGGATAAACTCCACTTAATCATGGTGTATGATCTTTTTTATGAGTTGTTGGATTCCGTTTGCTAGTATTTTGTTGATGATTTTTGCATCTATGTTCATCAGTGATATTGGCCTGTAAATTCCTTTTTTTGTGAAATCGTTTTCTGGTTTTGGTATCAGGATGATGGTGGCTTCGTAGAATGAGTTTCGGACTGCTCTTTCTCTTACTATATTTTGGAAGAGTTTGAGAAGTATAGGTGTTAGCTCTACTCTAAATGTTTGATAGAATTCGTCTGTGAAGCCATCTGGTCCTGGGCTTTTGTTTGTTTGAAGATTTTTAATCAAAGTTTCCATTTCAGTGCTTGTAATTGATCTGTTTATATTTCTTCCTGGTTCAGTCTCAGAAAGTTGGGCTTTTCAAAAATTTGTCTATTTCTTCCTGGTTGTCCATTTTATTGGCATATAGTTGCTTTTAGTGATCTCTCTTGATCCTTTGTATGTCTACAGTGTCAGTTGTTACTTCCCTTTTTCATTTCTAATTCTGTTGATTTGAGTCTTCTCCCTTATTTTCTTGATGAGTCTGGCTATTTTTTTTATCAATTTTATTTATCTTCTCAAAGAATCAGCTTTTAGTCTTATTGAACTTTGCTATTGTTTCTTTCATTTCTTTTTCTTTTATTTCTGTTCTGATTATTATGATTTCTTTCCTTCTGCTAAGTTTGGGTTTTCTTTGTTCTTCTTTCTCTAATTGCTTAGGTGTAAGGTTAAGTTGTTTTTTTGAGATTTTATTTGTTTCTTAAGATAGGATTTTATTGCGATAAACTTCCCTCTTAGAACTGCTTTTGCTGTGTCTTGTAAGTGTGGAGTCATCGTGTTTTCATTGTCATTTGTTTCTAGGTAGCTTTTGATTTCCTCTTTGATTTCTTCAGTGATCTCTTGGATATTTAGCAGCGTATTGTTTAGTCTCCATGTGTTTGCCTTTTTTACAGTTTATTTTTCCTGTAATTGATATCTAGTCTCATAGCGTTTTGGTCAGAAAAGATACCTGATATGACTTAAATTTTCTTAAATTTACCAAGGCTTAATTTGTGACCCAAGATATGATCTATCCTGGGGAATGTTTCATGAGCACTTGAGAAGAAAGTGTATTCTGTTGTTTTTGTATGGAATGTCCTATAAATATCAATTAAGTCCATTTTATTTAATGTGTCATTTAAAGTGTTTCCTTATTTATTTCCATTTTGTATGATCTGTCCATTGGTGCAAGTGGGGTGTTAAAATCTTCTACTGTAATTTTGTTACTGTTGATTTCCCCTTTTATGGCTATTAACTTTGGGCTTATGTATTGAGATGTTCCTATGTTTGGTGCATATTTACAATTGTTATACCTTCTTCTTGGATTGATCCCTTGATCGTTATTTAGTGTCCTTCTTTGTCTCTTGTAGCAGTCTTTATTTTAAAGTCTATTTTGTTTGATATAAGAATTCCTACTCCAGCTTTTTTTGCTTTCCATTTGCATGGAATAACTTTTTCCATCCCCTCACTTTCAGTCTTTATGTGTTCCTAGGTCTGAAGTGGGTCTCTTTTAGACAGCATATATACGGGTCTGGTTTTTGTATCCATTTAGCCAGTCTGTCTTTTAGTATGAGTATTTAATCCATTTACATTTAAGGTAATCATTTATATGTATGTTCCTATTACCATTTTCTTAATTGTTTTGGGTTTGTTATTGTAGCTCTTTTCCTTCTCTTGTGTTTCCTGCCTAGAGAAGTTCCTTTAGCATTTGTTGTAAAGCTGGTTTGGTGATGCTGAATTCTCTTTACTTTAGCTTGTCTGTAAAGTTTTAATTTTTCCGTTGAATCTGAATGAGATCCTTGCTGGGTAGAGAAATCTTGCTTGTAGTTTTTTCCCTTTCATCACTTTGAATATATCCTGCCACTGCTTTCTGGCTTGCAGAGTTTCTGCTGATGGTCAGCTGTTAACATTATGGATATTCCCTTGTATGTTATTTGTTGCTTTTCCCTTGCTGCTTTTAATTTTTTTTTTGTATTTAATTTTTCATAGTTTGATTAATATGTGTCTTGGTGTGTTTCTCCTTGGATTTATCCTGTATGGGTCTTTCTACCCTTCCTGGACTTTATTGACTATTTCCTTTCCCATATTAGGGAAGTTTTCAACTATAGTCTCTTCAAATATTTTCTCATTCCCTTTCTTTGTCTCTTCTTCTTCTGGGACCTCTATAATTTGAATATTGGTGCATTTAATGTTGTCCCAGAAGTCTCTGAGACTGTCCTCAATTCTTTTCATTCTTTTTTCTTTATTCTGCTCTGCGATAGTTATTTTCACTCTTTTGACTTCCAGTCACTTTTACTTTCTTCTGCCTCAGTTATTCTCCTTCTAGAGAATTTTTAATGTCATTTATTGTGTGGTTTCTCATTTTTCGTTTCCTCTTTAGTTCTTCTATGTCCTTGTTAAATGTTTCTTGTGTTTTCTCCATTCTATATCCAAGATTCTGCATCATCTTTACTATCATTACTCTGAATTCTTTTTCAGGTAGACTGCCTATTTCTTCTTCATTTGTTTGGTGTGGTGGGTTTTTACCTTGCTCATTCATCTGCTGCATATTTCTCTGTCTTCCCATTTTGCTTAACTTACTGTGTTTGGGGTCTCCTTTTTTCTGGCTGCAGGTTCATAGTTCCCATTGTTTTTGGTGTCTGCCCCCTATGGGTAAGGTTGGTTCTGTGGCTTGTGTTGGCTTCCTGGTGGTAGGGACTGATGCTTATGTTCTGGTGGGTGGACCTGGACCTTATATTTCTGGTGGGCAGGGCTGCGTCTGGTGGTGTGTTTTGTGGTATCTGTGAAATTAGTATGATTTTAGGCAGACTTTCTGCAAATGGGTGGTGTTGTGTTCCTGTCTTGCTAGTTGTTTGGCGTGGTGTGTCTAGCACTGGAGCTTGCTGGTCATTGACTGGAGCTGGGTGTTAGCATTGAGACTGAGATCTCTGGGAGAGCTTTCGCCATTTGATATTACATGGGGCCAAGAGTTTTCTGGTGGACTAATATCCTGAACTCGGCCCTCCCACCTCAGACTCTCAGGCCTCACACCTGGCCAGAACACCAAGACCCTGTCAGCCACACAGCTCAGAAGAACATGTAGAAAAAAAAATAAAATAAGAAAATAAAATAAAGTTATTAAAATTAAAAAATTAAAAAATATTGAAATAAAAATAAAAACAGTTTAATAAAAAATATGAGAGCAACCAAACCAATCAACAAATCCACCAATGATTACAAGCACTAAAACCTATACCAATATAAACACGAAATCAGAATCTAGTCAGTCGCATACAGCAAACCCAAAGTCAACTGTTGCTCCCAAAGTCCACTGCCTCAATTTTGGGATGATTCATTGTCTATTCAGGTATTCCACAGATGCAGGGTACATCAATTTGATTGTGGAGATACAATCCACTACTCCTGAGGCTGCACAGAGAAATTTCCCTTTCACTTCTTTGTTTGCACAGCTGCTGGTGTTCAGCTTTGGATTTTGCCCCGCCTCTGCATGTATGTCACCCTTGGGCATCTGTTTTTCATGAAGACAAGAGGGAGTTAAAGGGAGCAGCTGACTAGGGGACTCTGACTCACTCAGGCAGGGGGAGTCAGGGGTATGGAATGCACAGTGAGCCTGTGGTGGCAGAGACCAGTGTGATATTGTAACAGACTGGGGCATGCCATGTGTTCTCCTGGGGAAGTTGTCCCTGGATCATGGGACTTTGGCAGTGGTGGGCTGCACAGGCTCCTGGGAGGGGAGGTGTGGATAGTGACTTATGCTTACACACTGGCTTCTTGTTGGCTGCAGCAGCAGCCTTAGAATTTCATGCCTGTCTCTGTTGTCCACACTGATAGACGTGGCTCGCGCCTGTCTCTGAAGCTTGTTTAAGCAGTGTTCTGAATCTCTTCTCCTCGTGCACCCCAGAAAAATAGTCTACTGAATCTTAGGCATTTCCAGACTTTTTCCCATACTCCTTCCCAGCTAGCTGTGGCGCACTAGCACCCTTCAGGCTGTGTTCACGCAGCAAACCCCAGTCATTTTCCTGGAATCTGACCTCTGAATCCCGAGTCTCAGCTCCCAGCCCCCACCCGCCCCAGCAAGTGAGGAGACAAGCCTCTCAGGCTGGTGAGTGCTGGTCAGCACTGATCCTCTGTGCGGGAATCTCTCTGCTTTGCCCTCTGCACCTTTAGCTGTGCTCTCCTCTGTGGCTCCAATGCTTCCCTCCCGCCCACCCCCCATTTCCACCAGTGAAGGGGCTTCCTAGTATGTGGAAACTTTTCCTCCTTCCCTGCTCCCTCTCAGAGGTGCACGTCCCATCCATATTCTTTTGCCTCTGTTTTTTTCTTTTTTCTTTTGCCCTACCCAGGTACATGGGGAGTTTCTTGCCTTTTGTGAAGTCTGAGGCTTTCTGCCAGTGTTCAGTAGGTGTTCTGTAGGAGTTGTTCCACATGTAGATGTATTTTTTATGTATTTGTGGAGAGGAAGGTGATCTTTACGTCTTATTCCTCTGCCATCTTGAAGGTCCTCCCTATTTTTAAATGTTTGTGGGACCACCATACTGTTTTCCATTTCAGCTACACCATTTTCTGTTGCCACCAACAAAACAGAAGTATTCAGATTTCTGTACATCTTCACCAACATTGTTTTCTTTTGTTTTTCATGGCTATCCCAATGGATTTGAAGTAGTACCTTTTTGTGGTTGTGATTTGAGTTTCTCTAATGATTAGATATGTTGCACATCTTAACAGGTGCTATTGGCCATTTTTATATCTTCTTTATAGAAAGGCATATTCCAGTCTTTTGCCCATCTTTTAATCAGGTTGTTTTCCTTTTTGCTGTTGAATTATAGGAATTCTTCATATATTCTCTATATTAACCCCTTGTCGGATATGTGATTTGCAAATTGTTTCTTTCATTCCATCAGTTGCTTTTTCATTCTGATGATAGCACACTTTGATGTGCAAATTTTTATATTAAATCCTATTTATCTATTTTTTTTCATACATTGTACTTTTAGACTCATATCCAAAAGATCATTTCAAATCCAATGTTATAAATAATTTCCCCTATGTATTCATATAAGAATTTTACTGTTTTAGGTCTTATGTTCAGGCCTTTGATCTGTTTGAGTAAATTTTTTATATATGGAGTAGGGTAATGATCCAACTTCATTATTTTATATGTGGATATCCCGTTTCCCCATCAGCCTTTGAAGCAGCTGGAACAACAGTCCTTTCCCCATTGAATCTTCCTGGCCCCAATGTCAAAAATTATTTGACCATGAATGTGAGGGTTTATTTCTGGGCTGTGTATTCTATTTCATTGGTAACTACATCTGTTATCATGCCAGTACCATACTCTTTATTACTGTAGCTTTCTAATAAGTTTTGTAATCAAGAAGTGTGATATGTCAATCTCTCTCCATCTTTTTTCAAAATTATTTTGGCTACTCTGGGTATCTGAGATTCCATATGGGTTTATAATGGATATTTCTATTCCTGCAAAAAAATGTTATTGGGGTTGTGATAGATGTTGCATTGAATCTGTAGATCACTTGGGTGATATTGACATCTTAACAACATTGAGTCTTCTAATCCAGGAACACGTGGTATCTTTCCACCTATTGGTGTCTTCTTTAATTTCTTCCTTTCCAGTGTGGATGCATTTTATTTCTCTTCCAACTCTAACTAGTAATTCAGTATTATGTTGAATAGAAGTAGTGAAAATTCTTATTATTGTCTTGTTTTTGATCTTAGAGAGAAAGCCTTTGGTCTTTCCCCATTGAATATGATAGATCTGGGTTTTCCACATATGGCCGTTATTATGTTGAGCTGGTTTCATTCTATTCCTGTTTTGGGTAGGGTTTTTAATCATTAAAGGGTGATGAACTTTGTCACATAATTTTTCTGCATAAGTTGAGATAATCATATGTTTTTCCCCCTTCATTCTGTCATTGTGGTGTGTTGCATGGATTGATTTTTGTATGATAGCCCATTGTTGCATTCCAGGAATAAATCCCACATTATTATGATGAATAATCAAATTAATAATGCTGGTGAATTCAATTTGCTAGTTTTATGTTGAAAATTTTTTGCATCAGTATTTATTAGGAGTATTGGTATGTAGTTTTCTTATAGTGTCTGGCTTTGGTATCAGTGCAATGCTGGCCTTATAGAATGAGTAAGTGTTACCTCTTCTCTAATTTTTTGGAAGATTTTGAGAAAAAATGGTGTTAATTCTTTTCTAAATCTAAAGTAAAATTCAACAGTAAAGTCATCTGACCCTAGGCTTTTCTTTTTTGGGAGATTTTTGAATACAGTTGACCCTTGAACAACATAGGTTTGAACTGCACAGGTCTACTTAGATGTACAGTTTTTTTTCAATAAATACGTACTACAGTACTATACAATCCTTGGTTAGTTAAATCCAAAAATGTGGAACCATGGATATGGAGGGAGGACTGTAAAGCTATACACGAATTTTTGACTCTACATAGAGTTGGTGCCCCTAACACTCATGTTGTTTGAGGATGAACTGTACTTTGTTGGGATACTTTTGATCTCCTTACCATTAGAGGTCTATTCAGATTTTCCATTTCATCTTAAAAATAGAAATTTTCTAATGGTTCAATCTTGATAGGTTGTGTGTTTCTAGAAATTTGTCCATTTCATGATGGTTAATCAAATTGTTAGTGAACAATTCTTGATAGTACTTTTATAATCCTTACTTTCTGTAAAATCAGCACTAATTGCTGCCTCTTTCATTTGATTTTATGGGAGTTTTGTCTTTTTCTCATACTCAATCTACCTAACAGTTTATCAATTTTGATGTTTTGCAGAACCAACTCATAATTTCATTGATTTTCTCTATTGTTTTGTTTTCTCTATATTATTTATCTATGATCTAATCTCTATTATTTCCTACCTTATACTAGCTTTGGGTTTAGTTACTCTTCTTTTCTAGTTTATTAAGGTGTAAAGTAAGGTTTTTTGCAGGGTTTTTTGTTGTTTATCTTTTAGTATTTTGGTTTTTTTTTTACATATTTATTGGAATATAATTGCTTTACAATGGTGTGTTAGTTTCTGATTTATAACAAAGTGAATCAGTTATACATATACATATGTTCCCATATCTCCTCATTCTTGAATCTCCCTCCCTTCCACCCACCCTATCCCACCCATTCAGGTGGTCACAAAGTGCCGAGCTGACCTCCCTGTGCTATGTGGCTGTTTCCCACTAGCTATCTATTTTAGGTTTGGTAGTGTATATATGTCCATACCACTCTCTCACTTTGTCACAGCTTACCCTTCCCCCTCCCCATATCATCAAGTCCGTTCTCTAGTAGGTCTGTGACTTTATTCCCATCTTACCCCTAGGTTCTATGTGACATATTTTTTCTTACATTCCATATATATGTGTTAGCATATGGTATCTGTCTTTCTCTTTCTGACTTACTTCACACTGTATAACAGACTATAGGTCCATCCAACTCACTACAAATAACTCAATTTCATTTCTTTTTATGGCTCAGTAATATTCCATTGTATATATGTGCCACATCTTCATTATCCATTCATCCAATGATGGACACTTATGTTGTTTCCATCTCCTGTCTATTGTAAATAGAGCTGCAATGAAAATTTTGGTACATAACTGTTTATGAATTATGGTTTTCTTAGGGTATATGCCCAGTAATGGGATTGCTTGGTTATATAGTAGTTCTATTTGTAGTTTTTTAAGGAACCTCCATACTGTTCTCCATAGTGGCTGTATCAATTCATATTCCCACCAGCATTGCAAGAGTGTTCCCTTTTCTCCACACCCTCTCCAGCATTTATTGTTTCTAGATTTTTTGATGATGGCCATTCTGAATGGTGTGAGGTGATATCTCTTTGTAGTTTTACTTGCATTTCTCTAATGATTAATTATGTTGAGCATTCTTTCATGTGTTTGATGACAGTCTGTATATCTTCTTTGGGAAAATGTCTATTTAACTCTTCTGCCCATTTTTGGATTGTGTTGTTTGTTTTTTTGCTTTGGAGCTGCAAGTGCTGCTTGTTAATTTTGGAGATTAATCCTCTGCCAGTTGTTTCATTTGGAAATATTTTCTCCCATTCTGAGGGTTGTGTTTTGGTCTTGTTTATCATTTTCTTTGCTGTGCAAAAGCTTTGAGGTTTCATTAGGTCCCATTTGTTTATTTTTGGTTTATTTCCATTTCTCTAGGAGGTGAGTCAAAAAGGATCTTGCTGTGATTTATGATATAGTGTGTTCTGCCTATGTTTCCTCTAAGAGTTTGATAGTTTCTGGCCTCACATTTAGGTCTTTAATCCATTTTGAACTTATTTTTGTGTATGGTGTTAGGGAGTGTTCTAATCTCATAGTTTTACATGTATCTGTCCAGTTTTCCCAGCACCACTTATTGAAGAGGCTGTCCTTTCTCCACTGTACATTCCTGTCACATTTATCAAAGATAAGGTGATCATATGTGCATGGGATTATCTCTGGGCTTTCTCTCCTGTTCCATTGATCTATCTTTCTGTTTTTGTGCCAGTACCATACTGTCTTGATTACTGTAGCTTTGTAGTGTTATCTGAAGTCAGGGAGCCTGATTCCTCCAGCTCCGTTTTTCTTTCTCAAGATTGCTTTGACTATTCGGGATCTTTTGTGTTTCCATACAAATTTTAAATTTTTTTGTTCTAGTTCTATGAAAAATGCCAGTGGTTGTTTGATAGGGATTGCCTTGACTCTGTAAATTGCTTTGGGTAGTAGAGTCATTTTCACAATATTGATTCTTCCAATCCAAGAACATGGTATATCTCTCCACTTATTTGTATCACCTTTAATTTCTTTCATTAGTGTCTTATAATTTTCTGCATACAGGTTTTTTGTCTCCTTAGGAAGGTTTATTCCTAGATATTTTATTCGTGTTTTTGCAATGGTAAATGGGAGTGTTTTCTTGATTTCACTTTCAGATTTTTCATCATTAGTGTGTAGAAATGTCAGAGATTTCTGTTCATTAATTTTGTCTCATGCTACTTTACCAAATTCATTGATTAGCTCTAGGAGTTTTCTGGTAGCATCTTTAGTATTCTCTTTGAATATTATTATGTCATCTGCAAACATTGACAGCGTTACTTCTTCCTTTCTGATTTGGATTCTTTTTATTTCATTGTTTTCTCTGATTGCTGTGGTTAAAACTTCCAAAACTATGTTGAATAAGACTGTTGAGAGTGGGCAACCTTGTCTTGTTCCTGATCTTAGTAGAAATGCTTTCAGTTTTTCACCATTGAGGACGATGTTGGCTGTGGGTTTGTCATATATGGCCATTATTATGTTGAGGAAAATTCCCTCTATGCCTGCTTTCTGCAGGGTTTTTAACATAAATAGGTGTTGAATTTTTCTCAACCTTTCCCTGCATCTATTGAGATGACCATATGGTTTTTCTCCTTCGATTTGTTAATATGGTATATCACATTGATTGATTTGCATATATTGAAGAATCCTTGCATTCCTGGAATAAACCCCATTTGATCATGGTGTCTGATCCTTTTAATGTGCTGTTGGATTCTGTTTGCTAGTATTTTGGTGAGGATTTTTGCATCTATTTTCATCAGTGATATTGGCCTGTAGTTTTCTTTCTTTGTGACATCCTTGTCTGCTTGTGGTATCAGGGTGATGGTGGCCTTGTAGAATGAATTTGGGAGTGTTCCTCCCTCTGCTATATTTTGGAAGAGTTTGAGAAGGATAGGTGTTAACTCTTCTCTAAATGTTTGATAGAATTCACCTGTGAAGCCATCTGGTCCTGGGCTTTTGTTTGTTGGAAGATTTTTAATCACAGTTTTAATTTCAGTGCTTGTGATTGGTCTGTTCATATTTTCTATTTCTTCCTGATTCAGTCTTGGCAGGTTGTGCATTTCTTAGAATTGTCCATTTCTTCCAGATTGTCCATTTTATTGGCATAGAGTTGCTTGTAGTAATCTCTCTTGATCTTTCGTATTTCTGCAGTGTCAGTTGTTACTTCTCCGTTTCCATTTCTAATTTAATTGATTTGATTCTCCTCCCCTTTTTCTTGATGAGTCTGGCTAATGGTTTATCAATTTTGTTTATCTTCTGCAAGAACCAGCTTTTAGTTTTATTGATCTTTGCTATCGTTTCCTTCATTTCCATTTCATTTATTTCTGATCTGATCTTTATGATTTCTTTCCGTCTGCTAACTTTGGGTATTTTTGTTCTTCTTTCTCTATTTGCTTTAGATGCAAGGTTAGGTTGTTTATTAGAGATATCTCCTTTTTCATAAAGTAGGTTTGTATTGCTACGAACTTCCCTTTAGAACTGCTTTTGCTGCATCCCATAGGTTTTGGGTCATCATGTCTCCATTGTCATTTGTTTCTAGTTATTTTTTGATTTTCTCTTTGAATTCTTCAGTGATCACTTTGTTATTTTTTTTTACATCTTTATTGGAGTATAATTGCTTTACAATGGTGTGCTAGTTTCTACTCTATAACCAGGTGAGTCTGTTATACATATACATATGTTCCCATATCTCCTCCTTCTTGTGTCTCCCTCTTTCCCTCCCTCCCTATCCAATACCTCAAGGTGGTCACAAAGCACAGAGCTGATTTCCCTGTGCTATGTGCCTGCTTCCCACTAGCTATCTACCTTACGTTTGGTAGTGTATATATGCCCATGCCTCTCTCTCGCTTTCTCACAGCTCACACTTCTCCCTCCCCATATCCACAAGTCCATTCTCTAGTAGGTCTATGGCTTTATTCCTGTCTTACCCCTAGGTTCTTGATGACATTTTTTTCTCTTAATTTCCATATATATGTGTTAGCATACAATATTTGTCTTTCCCTTTCTGACTTACTTCACTCTGTATGTCAAACTCTAGGTCTATCCACTTCATTACAAATAGCTCAATCTCGTTTCTTTTTATGGCTGAGTAATACTCCATTGTATATATATGTCACATCTTCTTTATCTATTCATCCGATGATGGACACTTAGGTTGTTTCCAGCTCTGGGCTATTGTAAATAGAGCGGCAATGAACATTTTGGTACATGTGTCTATTTGAATTATGGTTTTCTCAGGGTATATGCCCAGTAGTGGGATTGCTGGGTCATATGGTAGTTCTATTTGTAGTTTTTTAAGGAACTTCCATACTGTTCTCCATAGTGGCTGTACCAATTCACATTCCCACCAGCAGTGCAAGAGTGTTATCTTTTCTCCACACCCTCTCCAGCATTTATTGTTTCTAGATTTTTTGATGATGACCATTCTGAATGGTGTGAGGTGATATATCTTTGTAGTTTTATTTGCATTTCTCTAATGATTAATGATGTTGAGCATTCTTTCATGTGTTTGTTGGCAGTTTGTATATCTTCTTTGGAGAAATGTCTATTTAGGTCTTCTTCCTATTTTTGGATTGGGTTGTTTGTTTTTTTGTTATTGAGCTGCATGAGTTGCTTATAAATTTTGGAGATAAATTCTTTATCAGTTGTTTCATTTGGAAATATTTTCTCCCATTCTGAGGGTTGATTTTCGCCTTGTTTTTCGTTTCCTTTGCTGTGAAAAACTTTTGAAATTTCATTAGGTCCTATTTGTTTATTTTTGTTTTTATTTCCATTTCTCTAGGAGGTGGGTCAAAATGGATCTTGCTGTGATTTATGTCATAGAGTGTTCTGCCTGTGATTTCCTCTAAGAGTTTGATAACTTCTGGCCTTACATTTAGGTCTTTAATCCATTTTGAGCTTGTTTTTGTGTATGGTGTTAGGGAGTGATGTAATCTCATACTTTTACATGTACCTATCCAGTTTTCCCCGCACCACTTATTGAAGAGGCTGTTCTTTCTCCACTGTACTTCCCTGCCTCCTTTATCAAAGATAACATAACCATATGTGCATGGGTTTATCTCTTGGCTTTCTATCCTGTTCCATTGATCTATCTTCCTGTTTTTGTTCCCGCACCATACTGTTTTGATTTCTGTAGCTTTGTAATATAGTCTGAAGTCAATGAGCCTGATTCCTCCAGCTCCGTTTTTCGTTCTCAAGATTGCTTTGGCTATTTGGAGTCTTTTGTGTTTCCATACAAATTGTGAAATTATTTGCTTTATTCTGTGAAAAATGCCAGTGGTAGTTTGATAGCGATTGCTCTGAATCTGTAGATTGCTTTGGGTAGTAAAGTCATTTTCACAATATTGATTGTTCCAATCCAAGTACATGATATATCTCTCGATCTATCTGTATCATCTCTAATTTCTTTCATCAGTGTCTTATAATTTTCTGCATACAGGTCTTTTGTCTCCTTAGGTAGGTTTATTCCTAGATATTTTATTCTTTTTGTTGCAATGGTAAATGGGAGTATTTTCTTCATTTCACTTTCAGAGTTCTCATCATTAGTGTATAGGAATGCCAGAGATTTCTGTGCATTAATTTTGTATCCTGCTACTTTACCAAATTCAATGATTAGATCTAGGAGTTTTCTGGTAGCATCTTTAGGATTCTCTATGTATAGGATCATGTCATCTGCAAACTGTGACAACTTTATTTCTTCTTTTCTGATTTGGATTCCTTTTATTTCCTTTTCTTCTCTGATTGCTGTGGCTATAACTTCCAAAACTATGTTGAATAAGAGTGTTGATTGTGGGCAACCTTGTGTTTTTCCTAATCTTAGTGGAAATGGCTTCAGTTTATCACCATTGAGGACGATGTTGGCTGTGGGTTTGTCATATATGGCCTTTATTATGTTGAGGAAAGTTCCCTGTATTCCTACTTTCTGCAGTGTTTTTATCAAAAATGGTGTTGAATTTTGTCGAAAGCTTTCTCTGCATCTATTGTGATGATTATATGTTTTTTCTCCTTCAATTTGTTAATACGGTGTATCACATTGATTGATTTGCACATATTGAAGAATCCTTGCATTCCTGGAGTAAAACCCACTTGATCCTGGTGTATGATCCTTTCAATGTGCTGTTGGATTCTGTTTGCTAGTATTTTGTTGAGGATTTTTGCATCTCTGTTCATCAGTGATATTGGCCTGAAGTTTTCTTTCTTAGTGACATCTTTGTCTGGTTTTGGTATCATGGTGATGGTGGCCTTGTGAAATGAGTTTGGGAGTGTTCCTCCCTCTGCTATATTTAGGAAGTGTTTGGGAAGGATAGGTGTTAGCTCTTCTCTAAGTGTTTGATAGAATTCGGCTGTGAAGCCATCTGGTCCATGGCTTTAGTTTTTTGGAAGATTTTTAATCACAGTCTCCAATTTCAGCGCTTGTGATTAGTCTGTTCATATTCTCTATTTCTTCCTGGGTTAGTCCTGGCAGGTTGTGCATTTGTAAGAATTCCTCCATTTCTTCCCGGTTGTCGATTTTATTGGCATAGAGTTGCTTCTAGTAATCTCTCATGATCTTTTGTATTTCTGCAGTGTCAGTTGTTACTTCTCCTTTTTCATTTCTAATACTATTGACTTGCATCTTCTCACTTTTTATCTTGATGAGTCTGGCTAATGGTTTACGAATTTTATTTGTCTTCTCAAAGAACCAGCTTTTAGTTTTATTGATCTTTGCTATTGTTTCCTTCATTTCTTTTTCATTTATTTCTGATCTGTTATTTATGCTTTCTTTCCTTCTGCTAACTGTGGGGTTTTTTTGTTCTTCTTTCTCTAATTGCTTTAGGTGCAAGGTTAGGTTGTTTATTTGAGATATTTCCTGTTTCTTAAGGTAGGATTGTATTGCTATAAACTTCCCTCTTAGAACTGCTTTTGCTGCATCCCATAGGTTTTGGGTCATTATGTCTCCATTGTCATGTTTCTAGGAATTTTTTTTGATTTCCTCTTTGATTTCATCAGTGATCACTTCCTTATTAAGTAGTGTATTGTTTAGCTTCCATGTGTTTGTATTTTTTAAGACCTTTTCCTGTAATTGATATCTAGTCTCATAGTGTTGTGATTGGAAAAGAAACTTGATACAATTTCAATTTTCTTAAATTTACCAAGGGTTGATTTATGACCCAATATATGATCTATCCTGGAGAATGTTCCATGAGCACTTGAGAAAAATGTGTATTCTGTTTTTTTTGGATGGAATGTCCTATAAATATTAATTAAGCCCATCTTGTTTAATGTATCATTTAAAGCTTATGTTTCCTTATTTATTTTCATTTTGGATGATCTGTCCATTGTTGGAAGTGGGGTGTTAAAGTCCCCTACTATGAATATGTTACTGTCAATTTCTACTTTTATGGCTGTTAATATTTGCCTTATGTACTGAGGTACTCCTATGCTGGGTGCATAATTATTTACCATTTTTATGTCTTCCTCTTGGATCAATCTGTTGATCATTATGTAGTGTCCTTCTTTGTCTCTTCTAATAGTCTTTATTTTAACGTCCCTTTTATCTGATATGAGAATTGCTACACCAGCTTTCTTTTGGTTTCCATTTGCATGGAATGTCTTTTTCCATCCCCTTACTTTCAATCTGTATGTGTCTCTAGGTCTGAAGTGGGTCTCTTGTAGACAGCATATATATGGGTCTTGTTGTTGTATCCATTCAGCCAGTCTGTGTCTTTTGGTGGGAGTATTTATTCTATTTACGTTTAAGGTAATTATCAATATGTATGTTCCTCTTCCTATTTTCTTAATTGTTTTGGTTTCATGATTGTAGGTCTTTTCCTTCTCTTGTGTTTCTTTCCTAGAGAAGTTCCTTTAGCTTTTGTTGTACAGCTGGTTTGGTGGTGCTGAACTCTCTCAGCTTTTGCTTGTCTGTATAGGCTTTAATTTCTCCATCAAATCTGAATGAGATCCTTGCTGGTTAGAGTAACCTTGGTTGTAGGTTTTTCTCCTTCATTACTTTAAATATGTCCTTCCAGTCCCTTCTGGGTTCAAGAGTTTCTGCTGAGAGATCAGCTGTTAACTTTATGGGGATTCCCTTGTGTGTTATTTGTTGTTTTCCCCTTGCTGCTTTTAATATGCTTTCTTTTTTTTTTAATTTTTGAGTTTGATTAATATGTGCCTTGGTGTATTTCTCCTTGGATTTATCCTGTATGGGACTCTCTGTGCTTCCTGGACTTGATTAACTATTTCCTTTCCCATATTAGGAAAGTTTTCATCTATAATCTCTTCAAATATTTTCTCATTTCCTTTGTTTTCCTCTTCTTCTTCTGGGACCCCTATAATTCGAATGCCGCTCTGTTTAATGTTGTCCCAGAGGTCTCTGAGACTGTCCTCAGTTCTTTTCATTCTTTTTTCTTTATTATGATCTACAGTTTTTATTTTCACTGTTTTATCTTCCAAGTCACTTATCCGTTCTTCTGCCTCAGTCAATCTGCTATTGATACAATCTACAGTATTTTTAATTTCATTTCTTGTGTTGTTCATCACTGCTGGTTTCATCTTTAGTTCTTCTAGGTCCTTGTTAAATGTTTCTTGAATTTTCTCTATTCTATTTCCAAGATTTTGGATCATCTTTACTATCATTATTCTGAATTCCTTTTCAGGTAGACTGCCTACTTCCTCTTCATTTGTTAGGTCTGGTGGGTTTTTCTCTTGCTCCTTCATCTGCTGTGAGATTTTCTGTTTCTCATTTTGCTTATCTTACTGTGTGTGGGCTCTCCTTTTTGCAGGCTGCAGGTTCGTAGTTCCTGTTCTTTTTGGTGTCTGTCCTCAGTGGCTAAAGCTGGTTCAGTGGATTGTGTAGGCTTCCTGGTGGAGTGGACTAGTGCCTGTGTTCTGGTGGATGAGGCTGGATCTTGTATTTCTGGTGGGCAGTTCCATGTCTGGTGGTGTGTTTTGGGGTGTCTGTGGACTTATTGTGCTTTTAGGCTGCCTCTCTGCTAATGGGTGTGGCTGTGTTCCTTTCTTGCTAGTTGTTTGGCATAGGGTGTCCAGCACTGTAGCTTGCTGGTCATTGAGTGAAGTTGGGTGCTGGTGTTGAGATGGAGATCTCTGGCAGATTTCCACCATTTGATATTATGTGGAGCTGGGAGGTCTCTTGTTGACCAGTGCCCTGAAGATGGCTCTCCCAACTCAGAGGCACAGCACTTATTCCTGGCTGCAGCACCAAGAGCCTTTCATCCACACGACTCAGAATAAATGGGAGAAAAATTAGAATGAAAGAAAGAAAGAAAGAAAGAAGGAGGATAAAATAAAATAAAGTAAGATATTATTATTATATATATAATATATATATGATATATTATAATGATATAATTATATATAATAATTATTATAATATATTATATATAATATAATACATTATATATATATATTATTAGTATATTTTACTAAAATAATAATTATTAAGAAAATTAATTTTAAGTAAAAAAAAGAAAAAAAAGACAGAACCATAGGACTAAGGGTGATAGCAAAGCTATACAGATAAAATCTCACACAGAAGAATACACATACACACTCACATAAAGAGGAAAAGGGAAAAAAATAATAAATCTTGCTCTCAAAGTCCATCTCCTCAATTTGGGATGATTCATTTTCTATTCAGGTATTCCACAGATGCAGGGTACATGAAGTTGATTGTAGAGCTTTAATCTGCTGCTTCTGAGACTTCTGGGAGAGATTTCGCTTTCTCTTCTTTGTTCTCACAGCTCCCGGAGCTCAGCTTTGGATTTGGTCCTGCATCTGCAGGTTGGTCACTGGAGGGCGACTGTTCTTCGCGCAGACAGGACGGGGTTAGAGGAGCAGCTGTTTTGGTGGCTCTGGCTCACTCAGTCCGGGGGGAGGGAGGGGTGCTGATGCGGGCGAGCCTGCGGCAGCAGAGGCCAGTGTGGTTTTGCACCAGCCTGAATATGCCATGCGTTCTACCGGGGAAGTTGTCCCTGGATCCCGGGACCCTGGCTGTGGTGGGCTGCACAGGCTCCCGGTAAGGGAGGTGTGGATAGTGACATGTGCTTGCACACAGGCTTCATGGTGGCGGCAGCAGCAGCCTTAGCGTCTCATGCCCATCTCTGGGGTCCACGCTGTTTGCCGCGGCTCACTCCCATCTCTCTTGCTCCTTTAAG